>NC_054704.1:81453584-81498584 GCF_016097555.1 Gigantopelta aegis
TGTACGGGTATTTAACGTCAAACATAGGGTTATTGTTGTATTAAAGCAGGAATCTTTGCCTACCGTGTGGTAGGCAGCCATTCCAAGTGGGGCGGGACGTAGCCTAGTGATAAAGCGCTCGCCCATGGGCTATTTCTCGTTCCACCTGGCGTGCCACAACTGGTAGATCAAAAGCCGTGGTATGTCACTATGTGGTATGTGGAATGGTCTATAAAAAAAGATTCCTTGCTACTAATGGGAAAATGTAGCGGATTTCCTACCTAAAACTATATGTTATGATTACTAAATGTCTGACATCCAATAGCCGATGATAAATAAATCAATGTGCTCTTGTGGTGTCGTTAAACAAAATTAAGTTTAACCTTTATTAATGATGTGTAAGGTAAAATGTGTATATTAAATAACGTCAGGATGGCCGAGTGGTCTAAGGCGCTGCGTTCAGGTCGCACTCTGGTTCTCCAGGCGTGGGTTCGAATCCCACTTCTGACATTCTATTTTATCCTTTTTTAAATAAGAAGCACTTAAACCTTTACTATACTTCCTATGCTAAGTTGATCTCATTTAAACAGTCATCACGTAGGAAACGATTTCGCGTGAAAACCCATTCAGTTAAAAGAGTTTGAAGATCAAAACTGAATCGTTAACGAGAAATGCAGAGATTAGCTTACGCTCTCTAGAACCGAATTTGAACCTGGTTCTCCAGGCGTGGGTTCGAATCCCACTTCTGACATTGTATTTTCTCATTTTTGTTAAATAAGAGGCATTTAAATCTTTACTATGCTAAGCTTAACTTATTTTAAAACAAACGATTTCACGTGAAAATCCATTTAGTTATAACAGCTTGGAGATCAAGACTGAATTGTTAACGAGAAATGCAGAGATCAGCTTATGCTCTCTAAGACCGAATTTGAACCATGAATTGTCTTTGAATCGTTAGTGAGTAATCATCGGACCTTCACATTTCAAAATATAAACATGCGGTTGTGTCTGATTACGTGTTAGCCCGGGCACTCTGCTGTTCGTGGGGGCGAGACGTAGCCTAGTGGTAAAGCGCTCGCTTGATGCGCGGTCGGTTCGGGATCGATCCCTGTCAGTGGGCCCATTGGGCTATTTCTCATTCAAACCAGTGCACCATGACTGGTACACCATAGGCCGCGGTATGTGCTATCCTGTCTATGGGATGGTGCATATAAAAGATCCCTTGCTGATAATCGAAAGGAGTAGCCCATGAAGTGGCGACAGCGGGTTTCCTCCCTCAATATATGTGTGGTCCTTAACCATATGTCCAATAGTAGAGCGGATAAGTGATATAATCGGTCAGTTGGTGATGCAAGCATGAAAATTGTCATAAGCAGTCTCCATGGGACACTTAACAAAAAAACGGTCCTAGCCACTTGAAATTTCAAAATGGCGGCCATTTTCCAAGATGGCCGCCATTTGTATCTTTAAATTATACGTTTTCTCATAGAAATTGATTGGGTTGTTCGATTAAGGAGGTTTTGGTGTCGTTTCATATATTTTAGACTATGCTGAAGCCAATGGTGCTAAAATAATCTACCTAACATTCCAACATGTTGGCAATTTTCCAAGATGGCCACTATTCTGACACAAAAAAACTTTTGTTAACTTTGCTAACTTTTGTTAGAGTTGTCGGATTAATGTGGTTTTGGTCTCATTTTATATCTTTTAGGTCATGTTGAAAGCAATTCTGCTATGAAAAAGAACTATAATGTCATTTTAATGCATCAAAATCCAATATTTTTGATATGTTGATCCATAGATAAATCCAACAATGAGATGGATTAGAGATGAGTAAATATCTGCACACTGGTGATATTTCACTGCTGTTAAACTCAGAATGGGGTTCAATGTCAGCTAACTTAAAGTTAGTATCCCAAATGCTATCTAATTTACCCCCAAAAGGTTAGATAGCCGCACCTGAATTGACAGGTTGTGCCAGCGCGGGAGAGCCGAGCCAAGGATAACGGGAGTTTTAGTTATCTGGATGGTGTACAGATCGCACGGGATTTAAATGGCATTGGATGAACGATCGGACTAGGTGTAGGGCTATAAATCATGAACCTAGTTGAATCCCATACATCAAAGTGCATGGTAAAAGGTGGTAAAAGGATAAATCCTCGGCCTTTACCTATTAGTTGGATATAGATTCGAAAAAAATCACCTTAAAAAGAAACTGGGACTAGTCATTTCTGCCATTTATACTTTGAGTAGTATTCTGCACACAATGGCAGTTCAGAAAACTAACTGGGCCAAATGCTGCATTTATCAGCAGGACACCAAGGAAAAACTCATTCAGCCGAGTTTATTCAACAAAGAGCAGGATCGTGCTGGTTACGGCAACATTGTAAGAAATGTTCCATTGTTTTACGTGATCAATGCTCTGCCAATCTTATTGAATCCGACCAGACCCGATGACGGTGATGGCATAGAAAGCACGTTGACGAAAAACAGAGCAAAATATCATCAGAGTTGCAAATTGTTATTCAACAACACCAAGTTGGAAAGGGCCCAAAAGAGAGCATCTTCTACTGCTGCTGACGATACCGAAGAAGAGATCCGTGTCAAGAGGCCAAGAACACCCCAACCCTCGCAAGCTGTGTGCTTTATCTGTGAACGTGTGAGTCCAACGACCGCCTTAAGAGAAGCGATGACAATGAAAGTGAATGACAGGCTTAATGAATGTGCCAAGAATCTAGTAGGACTGTATAACAGAGAGCGAGCCCTTCTCAATACCCTCAAGTATGATCAGAACCCTGAAAGCTCAGCCAACCAGAATTTGTATCCCTTTGCCTTTTCAGAACTTGTCATCTACATCGTGGTCTTCATGTGAAGGCACGGATACAGTTATATTCAAGCTTGCAGATCTAGTCTCTCTCTACAAGCAACGACTTCAGCAACTTGGTGTGGAATCACCATATGTGAATTCAACCAGATTGAAGGAGCAGCTGCTTTCTCGCATACCCGAACTAGAAGCGCACAAGACAGGACACGATGTACTGATTGCATTCAAGAAGGACGTCAGCTCTGTTCTTTCCGATGCAAGCAAAGACAACGAAGCCATTCACCTAGCTACGGCTGCCAACATCATACGTAAAGAGATGCTTAATCACAAGACAAAGTTTGACAACGAATTCCATGAGGGATTTGTTGAAGAATCCATTCCGCCAATGCTTCTAAAGTTCATCTGCAATATCGAACATGGTGTGGATATCAAGTCACATTTGAATCATGGTGTATTCAAATCAGACATTGCTATAGCACAACTGTTGCAATACAATTGCTACAATAAGTGCACATTCGGTGCAGCAACCCACAGGCACTCGAAAGACCGTGAAACTGCATTCGCTGTATACATCGGGATAACAGTGTTTGCAAAGACACGAAAAAGACGACTAATTGACATGCTTCATGAGAATGGAATTAGCATCTCCTACGACAGGGTGTTGGAAGTTTCCGCACTGCTAGGGGAATCCGTGGTGAACCAGTATGTGGCAGATGGGGTTGTGTGCCCACCGATTCTGCGAAAGGGACTCTTCACCACCTCTGCTATGGACAACATTGACCATAATCCAACAGCAACTACGGCAAATACATCCTTTCATGGTACAAGCATTTCCATGTTCCAACATCCAACCCAGACAATGAAGGCGAGATAAGGCCACCACTCCAACTTTCAGACAACAGAGCAAAGAAAATTCCTGAGATTCCTGAATCCTTCACCAACATCCGACCAGCTTTCTTCAATAAGAAAAACCCGGAGCCCCGTCCTATAACCAACATACCTTTGCAAGACCCCACCGTATTCAGTAGAAACTTCGCACCCGAGTATGACTGGCTGGAGACGGTTAGCCTAACACAAGAAGTCAACGATTCTACCAGCATAACATGGTCAGCCCACCATGCATACCAAAGGAGGAGCCAGGGTTTTGACGTTAGCATTACATTACTGTTTCCCCTCCTCCGAGACCAGACCCATTCTGTTGCGACAATAACGCATGTCATGGACAAAGCTAGGGATACATTATCATTCCAGAATCCAGGACAGACACCAGTTATAACTGCTAACCAGCCACTCTATGCCCTTGCTAAGCAGATCAAATGGCACTGGCCGGAGCATTATGGAGAAGACAAATTTGTGATCATGTTCGGAGGTCTACATATTGAAATGACAGCACTGAAATCTATCGGAACGCTACTCAAAACAGCGGATGGACTAGTGCCCTTGTTGAGGCTGGTGTAGCCTCACCTGGTACTGCAGATTCGTTTCTTTCAGCATCAAGTGTAACCAGAACACGCCTTTCACATCAGATCACAGTATGTAGCCTGTACGAGCTCATGAAGGATGCATACAACGCTTACAGGGAAGAGACACCCGACAACACTACCATCAGTTTTGAAAGCTGGAGCACAGAACAGAAGAGTCCACAATTCAAGTTCTGGTTTCTTATTCATATGATGGAGCTGACCATTCTCATTTTAATCCGATCATTTCGAGAAGCTAACTTCAGACTGTACCGTGAGGCACGCTTTGAACTGATACCATACTTCTTTGCTGACAACAACGTTAACTATGCTCGGTGGCTTCTAACTCACCTCCGAGACATGATGTACATTGAGAAGTAACATCCAGAAGTGGCTAAAGAGTTTCACAAGGGGAGCTGTGTTGTTCACAAGTCAGCCAGAGATTTCTCTGCAGTCGCAATTGATCATGGTCATGAACAAAACAATGCTGTCATCAAAGGTGATGGGGAAGCAGTCGGCCTGACGGAGGACCCATCAGCACTGAGACGATGGATGGTAGCAGGTCCAGAAGTGAGCCGTCTGGTTGCAAACTATGAAGCTGTGTCAGGAGCCAAAGATGTGAAGAAAAGTAATCGTCACCATGAACAAACAGAGGCTGCTCAAAAATCGTTTCACAGAAGTATCAGATGATCTGCTTGCCTTGGACACGAAGGACATTGCTGATTCCAGTGCTGCTAAGCTGATAGCAGGACATCATGAACGAGGCAAAGAGCAGTTCAAGTCATTCATGAAAGATCTACAGAGCGGCGACGGTCATCAGTGCTCTTTCTACAAGCCTATAAAAAAGAATATTACAAATTTCTTCAAACACAATCCAGCTGTCAGCGGAACAAACTCCAAGATGAAGTAACTAAAGGATGACTACCGACTTTTCTCCCGATTATTCATATCCTGCCAGAACAGGCAGTGTGATTTGCAAGAGTTCTTCAAACATAAGAACCAATCCAGTCCCGCCTCTCTCAGTGATAGAGGGACACTCCGCACGTGTACCAAATCACAATTGTCTGATATACTACAAGCCAAAGTGACATTGCCCGAGAAAAAGCCAGAATCAGATGTTCTCATTGTGGATGGATCAGCTCTGGTGAATACACTGCCGCCACGTTCACCCAAGACGTTTGACCAATATGCAAGAATGGACATACTTCCGAGACTAGAGACATACAGCAATACATACAGGAGGACGGACATTGTGTTTGATGTTTACTGGCAGACCAGTCTGAAGTCTGAGGCAAGGTCTAAACGGGGGAAAGCAATCAGGAGGAGAGTAACAGGCACATGCAAAACTCCATCAAACTGGCAAAGCTTCTTACGACATGAAAACAACAAGCGGGAATTGTTCCATTTCATTGCTGATCAAGTTACGGAAATGACAATAGCCAATATAGTCATTGTGACGAAGGGGGAAGATGCTGTTAGCAACAAAGCGGCTGAGCTAGATGCAGTAGCCCCGTGTAGCCATTGAGAGGCAGATACGCGTATTTTCCTACATGCCCGGCATGCAGTGTATGAGGGACACAAATCCCTGATGATCGATGCCAATGACACAGACATTGTAGTCATGGCCACTTCTGTTATGCCCGCTTTGATGCAACTTGGCCTTGAGAAAATGTGGGTGACTTTCGGCAAAGGAGAGAAGACCTGATGGATTCCAATACATGAGGTGGTTTCGGCCACAGGACCAGAGAAAACACGTGGTATCCTGTTCTTCCATGCTTTCACCGAGAGTGATGTTGTGTCAGCCTTCCATGGCAAAGCAAAGAAGTCTGCCTGGCAAACATGGGACGTGTGTGACGAGCTCTCAAGCACATTTGCGAAACTCAGCCAATGCCCCTCTTCTGTGGAGGATAGTGACCTGCAAGCTCTGGAGAGATTTGTGGTGCTAATGTATGACAGGTCCAGCGATGTAACAACTGTAAATGAGGCAAGGCTTAATCTCTTTGCCAGAAAGCAAAGACCATATGACTCGATACCACCAACTCAAGCAGCACTCAAAGAGCATGCCAAACGTGCTTCTTATGAGGCCGGACGCCTGTGGGGACAGGCATTGATGCGACAGCCAGAAACGACCAGCCCATCCGACTGGGGATGGATCAAACAGGGCGAGGAGTGGCAAATCTTCTGGACTCCTCTTGCACCTATTGCGAAGAATTGTCAGGAGTTGGCCAAATGTGGGTGCACCAAGGCATGTACTGGAAGGTGCAAGTGCTACAGATATGGACTCAGTTGCACAGGTCTATGTAGTTGCCACTGCCAGGCCTAGATGGGCACAATATGGGCAATATATGGCGGATATCAGGAATGATACTTTACTGCATCTCATGCATGAAAAAAAAAGGTTTCATTGCATTACAAAGAGACAGATTTCGAAGATGTACACTTCCTGACGATTGTGGTACGTTGTTTAAAGATCAAATAATCATTATACATTCTTTTTGATGGCACCATTGGCTTCAGCATAGTCTAAAACATACGAAACGACACCAAAACCTCCTTAATCGGACAACCCAATCAATTTCTATGAGAAAAGGTATAATTTAAAGATACAAATGGCCGCCATCTTGGAAAATGGCCGCCATTTTGAAATTTCAGGTGGCTAGAACCGTTTTCTTATCAAGTGACCCATGGACACTGCTCATGACAATTTTCATGCTTGTATCACCAACTGAACGATTCTGTCCAAAAATCACCCTTATCCGCTCTACTACAACGCCATATAACCGTAAATAAAATGTGTTGAGTGTGTCGCTAAATAAACCATTTCCTTCCTTCTGCTGTTGGTGAGTGAGGCGGACTTTTGGACGGTTATGGTTGCTCTCTCAGCCAGAGATAACTTTATACTGAAAACACGGAATTGCTGTCTACCAAACGGTAGGCAAGGATTCCCGCTCTAATACAACAATAACCTTATGTTTGACGTTAAATATCATTACATAGATCATTTTCGAGTTCGCTGATAACAAATATTTGACATCTTAATCACTAATACACACACTATAGGAAGAAACCCGTCAGCGCCTACGTATTTTAAACGGAACATTATTGAAAGGGGTTACTGTCGGATTTCTTCCTGTAGTGTTTGTATTAGTGATTAATAATATGTGAATTATATTTGTTATCGGTGAACTCGAAAATAATCAATGTAAAGGTATTTAGCGTCAAACATTTAGTGGTCTAACGCGCTGCGTTCAGGTCGCAGTCTGGTTCTCCAGGCGTGGGTTCGAATCCCACTTCTGACAATATATTTTTTTTTTATAAAACCTCTTTTACGACCGTCTGCGACGCCACCCCCAACCCGACCGGATAAGTCAACGAAGCGGACAAAGCCTGCTCAACCTGCCATCGTTGATCTGTCAGAGACGCCAGGGGAGGTTCTAAACACAGCAATGTGCGAAAAGCCGACACGGTACCCCCCCCCCCCCCCCCCCCACCCCCACTCTCTCCGATCTTCGCGATTCCAGCGACGCCACCGACACCACGGAAGGCCCCTGTTGAGTCGCAGGCCCGATCAGTCGCCGTTGCGAAGAGGAAGGCAACCGCTCAAAAGAGCGAGCAACAAGACAAGGCCACGCACTCCTCTTAGTCGACTGCCGCAACCCAACATGAGACAAGCCGAACAGTGGTCACTACAGGCCGGCAAACTTCATTAACGCCACCGATGGCTTGTCATGTGCAACAAAGAGACGTCAGGCAGCTCTTCAGCGTTCCGAAGTTACCAGCCGCTTCCAACTAACCGTGCAGAGGGGGACTTTGCATTACACAAAGTAAGGGACCATCGCAAAATTCATATGATGCCAAAAAAGACGAAATGGTTTCGTCTGGGGGAGAGGGGGTTAATAATTTTGCACTTGCCATTTCGTCTTTGAAATTTAAGTTGGCATCAAGATTAAAAACCTTCAGAAATTATCGTTTTTCAAGAACAGCAGAAAAACTAAGCCGGCATTCCTCAGGAACAGGAACTCTGTGTTCTGTGTGTGTGCCGGGTACCATCCAGCCAATCAGACAATTACACCACCTCCCCTGACAGCCAATTAGAACTCGCGATACAAATATGCATAGCATTTACTAACCAGTCCCACTTACCTGTGCGTAACATTTCTTCATCAAATTTTTTTTCGAATCTGCACGTCTTCATCCACCATTACAGCTATCTGTAGACACTAGTTTTATAAAAACACGATAGAGGGCATGCCTGTTCCGTATCGAATATGACACATCAGGCCTTTGTGAATAATTTCATGCTAAATGAACAAACCTTGTTTTATATGTTGACTTTTAATTAACCTAATTTATATATAGTTTTGCGTATCATATTTGATACGGGAAGCGCTCTAGGGTTAAAATTGACAACTTTATGACAAATGAGGCAAACAAGAAACAAATACATGAAATAGAAACATTTTATTACTAGTATGCCCTACATGTATTCTGCAGTTCTATATAAATACATAATGTACAAGTAGTGACGTTTTTATCTGAAATAAATGATGATGCCAAAACATAATCTTATTTAGTCTTTTTTTTTTCTTTTTTTTTTTGGGGGGGGGGGGGGGGTCTCAAGAGAGACTAAACTGTTTCTTCGTTTTTGGCATCATATGAATTTTGAGATGGTCCCTAATGCTGGAGGGCAATTCACCAGCTTTGTGTGTTACCGTCCGACGGTCAGGCGTCTACCATCAGGGGCTACTGCTATCCAACATGGACAACCCGACGATTCATCGGATTTTGAAAATCATTTCGGGGAAAGATTATGAAGCCATCACCAGGACAGTAGCGGCCTCCGTCTACCGGCAGTACACCCCCAACCTCGACGTCACGAACTTCATAGGGACACCATAGACGGCGACCTTTCCAACAACCTTTCCTCCTGATTTAGGGCTTAGTTGGACTTTAAACTTTTTGGCTCCAGTTCTAAAACTTTTTTTTATAAATAGTCCAACAAATTGCGCAAATCGCCAGAAAAAGTTTCGGCCCCGCACTCTAATTTTATTTTTTTGGGACTTAAGTTTTTTCCAGACATGAAGATTATTCTCCATAGCTGGTTTTAGGTCTTTGACCCTTTTTCTAAATTTTATTGCAAAATTCCCCCCCCCCCCCCCCCCCCCCCCCCACTCACGTGGACATATAGATCGGACTTTAAACTTTTAGACCTTCATTCAAAATTTTATGTCGAAATCACTTTTCTTTTTAATATTATTAAATAGTCGGGTCCTCTCTTCTTTCTCTTGTTTATATTTGGACTGTCCTTCTAAAATGCTCCAAATTATATAAATATTCGGTCGAGCAGTAAATTTTTTCTTTTTTTGGTTTGTAACTTTTTTTTCTTTTTTTAATTCTATTAACTTTTTCACTAATTGCTATTTTTTAAATTCTGCCCTTTTTCAACTCTACCTCCCCTTCCCCCCCCCCCCCCCCCCCCCCCCCATCCCGAGTCAGGCCACCGATCTTATCGGAGGTCGGACTCGGGATGGGCGTGTCCGAAACCCTAGTGGTATATGGGCACGTTAAACTAGCTATCTATCCATCTTAAATAAAGCAGACTTTAACCTTTATTAATAACGTGTATGGTAAAATGCATTTATTGAATAACGTCAGGATGGCCGACTGGTTTAAGGCGCTGCGTTCAGGTCGCAGTCTGGTTCTCCAGGTGTGGGTTCGAATCCCACTTGTAACAATTTTTTTTTTTTTTTTAAACCTCTTTTACGACCGTCTGTCGTCTTAATTTGAAACAATTACTTTACTATGTTAGATGAACTCATTTTACAGTAAACAGTCATCATATCAGAAACAATTTCACGTGAAAAAACATTCAGTTAAAACAACTTGGAGAGCAAAACTGAATCGTTAATGAGATGATATTCTCTAAAACCGAATTTGAACCATGAATTGTCGTTGAATCGTTAGTGAGTAATCATCGGGCTTTTACATTTCACATTCCCAGTCTGGAGCTCCACGCGGTAAGACGTGTTTGTTTCGCTTTTGTGCACACTGCACATGCTTTCGTGTGCTCAACTTGGGGATCCTTCATTTCGTTGTTTTTGTCAGCGAAATGAAGTTTTCTACTGGATTGTATGCGGCCATTGGAACTGATTGAACGCTGGAACGCTTCTCGTTTCGACAGCCTGCACCACCAGGTTGGATTCTTTTTTAGCGAGATTCCTTGCCTCCACGTCATTATTCCGTCTGACTGTCGACTTGTTTTTTTTCGTGACTCGTATGACGGCCATTCTGCAGAACGCCACGGTTGTTCGCGTTTAGTCTCTACGTGTCCGAGCTTGTCCTAGCAGACCGGCGTCGGTGGCGTAGTGGTCAGAGAAATGCGATGGAATCATTTCGATTCCATCCAGAACTTTTATTACAATTTCCTCGAAATACTGACTTTTATTGTAAATTTTAATTTTATCTATATGTGATATTTGTATTTTTGCACAGTTCTTTACACTGTGTTTTAATTTAACTGTTGAATTTTTATATTGCTGTTGATCATAAAACAATTGTTTTTGCATTTTTGCCGATGTATTTTTTGTGCTGGGGTGTCGTTAAACATTCATTCATTCATTCATTCATTCATTCCAACTAAGACCGGCCTCGGTGGCGTCGTAATTAGGCCACCGGTCTACAGGCTGGTAGGTACTGGGTTCGGATCCCAGTCGAGGCATGTGATTTGTAATCCAGATACCGACTCCAAACCCTGAGTGAGTGCTCCGCAAGGCTCAATGGGTAGGTGTAAACCACTTACACCGACCAGTGATCCATAACTGGTTCAACAAAGGCCATGGTTTGTGCTATCCTGCCTGTGGGAAGCGCAAATAAAAGATCCCTTGCTGCTAATCGGAAAGAGTAGCCCATTTAGTGGCGACAGCGGGTTTCCTCTCAAAATCTGTGTGGTCCTTAACCATATGTCTGACATTTCTTTCTTTCTTTCTGTCCTAGCAGCACTGGAAGATTGACCGCCCACTCTAAGAAGAAATAGGAAGCGGGGTCGGCCCCTACTACTCTTTTTCTAGCCTTTACCTTGCTTTATAGTGATACCATGTCGTATTCTCCGGAGTCGGGCCCGTCTACACCACTATACCAACCCATGACGACTGGACTATACCCTAGTCTGATACTCTCTCTCTCGTTCAGACGGATCCGGCTTCTCAAGATCTGTATTTCAGCACAGCACTACACCTTCAATGTCTATCGACTGTCAATTTAGGGGTTTTCTTGACGGGGTGCAACCCATCTCGTCCCTATAAGCTGTGCACCCAAACGGCCTTAACGAGGCCACTCACGTGGACATATCGATCGGACTTTAAACTTTTAGATCTGCGTTCAAAATTTTGTCGAAACTACTCTCTTTTTTTTAAATATTATTAAATAGTCCGATCCTCTCTTCTTTCTCTTATTTAATTTTGGACTGTCCTTCTAAAATACTCCAAATTATATAAATATTCGGTCGAGCAGTCAATTCTTTTTATTTTCAAAATTCTGCCCATTTATAACTCTACCCCCCCCCCCCCCCCCCCCCCCCCCCTCCCCCCCCCCCCCCCCCCACCTCCATCCCGAGTCAGGCCACCGATCTCATCGGAGGTCGGACTCGGGATGGGCGTGTTCGAAACCCTAGTAGTACGTGGGCACGTTAAACTAGTTATCATCATCATTTACATTTCAAACTATAAACACTTTAATCCTTTGTTATCTTAAATGATGGCGAGCACTCTACCACAGAGCTATAACCAAATGTTATGGTATCATTAAGACAAGAAAAAGTACTGTTTACTTAACGAAATCCAAGTACATTTTCAATATGGATGTTGTGCATTTTCAATATGGCTGTCTAAGGACCACCAAATGCCACGACGGAGTTGGCCAACTCTCCGATCTCACGACTTCTACGATTGTCCAGTTGCTAGTCTGAGCGCTCTCACAGCTCGATTCTCGTCGTATACAACTCCTTCGACCGATTATGTTTTTAATCTGTAGGGCGCCCGTCGTAAATTGGGAGTTGGGGAAATTACAACGCAACTGTCGAATTGGCCAAGTTCGTCATGACAGTTGATAGTCTAACATTAGGATTAAGTTCAGTGCGACATTTGACTTAGAGATGGAGAGGAAACATGTTGCTGTCGAATAACTTACTTTGACCATTTAGTGTCAAGCATGCTTTAATATGTTTTTCATATGCCAGTCGTGTCGCGCTGGTTGGAACAGAACAAAACTGAAATGAGTGCATCTAATGAGGGGGTGGGTTGATCCTACTGCATGGTGTTTGCTATTAATATATTGTATATGTTGAAAACATAATATACATGTATAACGCTAGAAGTGTTCGATCTAGGTCGTCCCAAACAGTAATACATGTATCCGACTTTCCATAGTTCAGAGTACACTTTACAATGCCCACATCCAATCATCAAGGTTCAAGCATGTCTCTCCTGGGCTGTAAAATCTGACCCAAGGGTCATACCACCTCAGTCTGATTAAAATGAGCTCTACTGGGTCTACCAGTAGATCTAACGGCATTGCGTGGACTCCCATGTCCAGGTGACATTTCATCTATAAATAACAATTTAAATATCGACCAATTACACTTCGCCTTTTGTAGCGTTATTCGGGAGCATACAAATTCTAAAAATATCGGGCGAGACTATTTATGCAATAGGCGAACTTGTTGGTCTATTTCAACATTGAAAAAACAGGGAGAAAAGTGCAGTAATAAACTCTGGATTGTATACTAGTATAAACAGATTGAAACGAATTTTATATAAATTTTTATATTGCAACTAGTTTTCGGCACACTTTGTAATTCACCCGAATCATTTCGTATACCCTCGGCATAATCCCGAATGTTTTCAAATTCTTTTCAAATCACTGGCATGATTTTGCAAGTAAGGTTTTGATTGGTCGAATGAAAGGTCAGCTGGACATGAACTCCAACGGGCTGCTGTTAGATCCACATGCAATAGTGGAGCTAATTTTAATTAGATTGATACCACCCCATCCATCATATTAAAACACTTCTGTGTATATAATATACGAGTTTTACTGAATCTACTTGTCATGTAACTAACTGATCCAGTAATTGGGCTCGAACCTACAAACCATAACACCACAATGGGCGCTTTGACCATTGACCTATAGATCATTATCATTATCATTATCATTACAGGGTGCTTTATTTAACAAACACTTGATGGGTGAAAGAAATATGTACCTATATATTTATCCTCAGGTGTAAAGGATTTCCTAAATCCTCTCGGCAACCTAATTATTTTCTTTTAATCCTTCCAGAGCCTATGAATATGTAAGTAAGAGCTTAACCATGTCTCGGTTTTGGACTAGGTCGCCAGTTTGATGGTATTTTAATGGTACGGATCAGGGATAATGCGCAAGGAATAACGGTAAAGTTTTCCCTGTTGGTCAATTTATTTGCTGATGTTACGTGAATATGGATTACTGGTTTAAAAGTATATACAACTATTAGCCGTGTTTTGTGTGGACTGGCCACATGACAGCCTCGAGGGGACAAAGAGAAACCAATGTGTTGACATGTCAATGGTTTGTTTTTCGGCAGTTATAACCAACCATCAATGACCAAGATTAAACGTAGTTCACCTCGGCTGCGTTCAGCCAGACCGAGCAGAAAAAAAACATTCGCTAGACTGGTTTATGCGCTGCACAGTAAAACCAAATGACCTCGTCGGGAACCAGTCAAATAGTTCGCGAACGTTAGCGAAACGTTTGCTGGCTGAACTTGGGATTGTTAAGTGGCTGTGAAAAATCTTGCCTGAAAATATTGTGTTATGTTTAACGACATCACCAGAGTACATTGATTTATTAATCATCAACTATTGGAAGTCAGACATTTGGGACGAAATATACGAAGGCAGTTTTTCTTAAAAGCAGGTATTTAAAGATGTTGTCCTGCGTTTGCTGGCATTGAAAAATGTTTCCTACTAAACCAAACTTTTAACGACTGTAGCACAGTCGGTAGAAGTGGGTGGGACGTAGCCCAGTGGTAAAGCGCTCGCTTGATGCGCGCTCGGTGTGGGATCGATCCCCGTCGGTGGGCACATTGGGCTATTTCTCGTTCCAGCCAGTGCACAACGACTGGTATATCAAAGGCCGTGATATGTGTTGTCCTGTCTCTGGGAATTGCTTCATTAGGAAAGATATAGCGGGTTTCTTCTCATGAGTCAGAATTACCAAATGATTGATTAATCAGTGTGCTCTATGTGTTAAACAAAACAAACTTCAGTCGGCAAAACACTCGCCTGAGGTTATTGCGTCGTATGATCGAACCACTTCAGTGGATTTATTATCGGGTTCTGTTTTCCCCGTCCTAGTCAGTGTCCCACTAGTGATATATCAAAGGCCGTGGTATGTGCTGTCCTGTCTGTGGGAAAAGTGTATATAAAATGTCCCTTGTTGCGGGTTTTCTTTAAGAGTTCGTGTAAAACAAATATTATAAAATGTTTGACATCCAGTAGCCGATGATTAATAAATCACTGAGTCGTTAAACAAAACGAGCTTTTTAAATACCAATAATGTGTAAGGTGAAATATACAAACATGAATATCGTCAGGATGGCCGAGCGGTCTAAGGCGCTGCGTTCAGGTCGCAGTCTGGTTCTCCAGGCGTGGGTTCGAATCCCACTTCTGACATTACTTTTTTGTTTTTGTGTTTTTTATACCCTACACCGTCGGTCGCATAAATATGATACGTTTAAACCTTGAATACTCTAAGGCAAATTAATGTTACAGTAAACAGTCAATCCTACAAGAAACTAATTTTATTATAACGGCTAACATTACATACTAAATAATATAGTTTGTTGATGAGGATAGCAGTCTGTATAATATCCAATCCTAATGTTTGTAAGTAGCCCAAACTGGATTTGATCTCCCTTTGATTTCGTACGTATGGAAAACACATATATATATATATATATATATATATATATATATACTATATACTATATATATTAGAAAATAAAATGAAGTTTAACCCAGTACAAACATTATGACGATCAAAAACACATTAATATACAGCCACCGATATTTTATGCAAACACAAAATGTATTTAACATGTAATTTTAGTCATTAAAATGTCTCAAGACTGTCAGAAGTGTAAAACATGTAATACTTAAGGTGTAAAACATGTAAAACCTAAGATGTAAATCATGTAAAACCTAAGATGTAAAACATGTAAAACCTAAGGTGTAAAACATGTAAAACCTAAGATGTAAAACATGTAAAACCTAAGGTGTAAAACATGTAAAACCTAAGATGTAAAACATGTAAAACCTAAGGTGTAAAACATGTAAAACCTAAGGTGTAAAACATGTAAAACCTAAGGTGTAAAACATGTAAAACCTAAAGTGTAAAACATGTAAAACCTAAGATGTAAAACATTTAAAACCTAAAGTGTAAAACATGTAAAACATGTAAAACCTAAGGTGCGTGTAACACAAACACAGGTTATGCAACTTTGGCTCTAACTTGGTAATTATGACATATAGTCGAAGGAAGGAAGAAAGGAAATGGTTTATTTAACGACGTACTCAATACATTTTATTTACGGTTATATGGCGTCGGACAATTGGTTAAGGACCACACAGATATTGAGGGAGGAAACCCTTCATGGGCTACTCTTTTCGATTAGCTTTTATATGCTCCATCCCATAACCAGGATAGCACATACCACGGCCTTTGATGTACCAGTCGTTGTGCACTGGCTGGAGCGAGAAATGGGCCCACAGACGGGGATATATCCCAAATCGACCGCGCATCAAACGAACGCTTTACCATTGGGCTACGTCTCGCCCTTTAGTCGAAGAGGCAACCGGCTACATTTTGTTTCATAACAGAAAGGTATCTTATATACATATATACACAAACTCATAGATGGGGGCGGGACGTAGCCCAGTGGTAAAGCGTTCGCTTGATGCGCGGTCGGTCTAGGATCGATCCCCGTCGGTGGGCCCATTGTGTTATTTCTCGCTCCAGCCAGTGCACCACGACTGGTACATCAAAGACCGTGGTATGTACTATCCTGTCTATGGGATGGTGCATATAAAAGATCCCTTGCTGTTAATCGAAAAGAGTGGCCCATGAAGTGACGACAGCGGGTTTCCTCTCTCAATATCTGTGTGGTCCTTAACCATATGTCTGACGCCATATAACCGTAAATAAAATGTTTTGAGTGCGTCGTTAAATAAAACATTTCTTTCTTAGACATAGCCAGAACAGCGCATACCACGACTTTTAATATATCAGCCATGGGGCACTGTTTGAAACGGGAAGAAAGACAATCTGAGAATGATGGTGGTTCAGTCCTATTATTATATGACCCAGAGACTTAGTGGAGAGGTGTACGGCCACTACACCGACTTCTCTCTCACTAACCCATTGTCCTAGACAGACTGATATGTGTGCCCAGGACAGCGGGCTTGAACCTTAATTGGATAGAAGTACTATAATAAGTACATGTATAAACAAACAAAACATTTGTTTTGTTTAACGACGCATCTAGAGCACATTGGATGTCTGCCATTTTGTAATTTCGATATATAGTCTTAGAGAGGAAACCCGGCTACAATTTCCATTAGTAGCTAAGGATCTTATATATGCACCATCCCATAGACAGGATGGTACATACCACGGTTTTTGATATATCAGTCGTGGTGCACTGGATATAATTCTGGTATGCTCCCTATACCTCCGTTACAAAGTAAGAGAGCACAACTCACTCACTGTTAAATATATTCAAGTGCCACTTTTTGGGGGTGGGGTGGGGTGAATTTCATGGTGGTTTGTGTATGTGTGTGGTTTGGGATTTTTGTTGGATTTGTTTTTTGGGGGGATTTCGGGGGTAGGTAGTTTTTTGTGGGCTCTTATGAATTGGTCCATCGTCATGTGCCTTCCCCCCACTTCGAGTCTACTCCCCCCCCCCCCCCCCCCCATTTATTTCCTAGATTCGAACCCACAGACAGATGAGGTATGTACCCAGGACAGTGTCATTGAACCTAAATGGTTAACTTAAAATGAATGTCGTTCAATTATGATTCTATATTTCTTCCTCTATTTTAAAAATATATATATATATATTGGGGGGGGGGGGGGGGGGATGTAGCCCAGTAGTAAAGCATTCGCTTGATGCGCGGTCGGTCTAGGATCGATTCCTGTCGGTGGGCCAACGACTGACATCAAAGACCGTGGCATGTGCCGTCCCGTCTGTGGAATGGTGCATAAAAAAGATTCGTTGCGCTTAATGGAAAAATGTAGCGGATTTTCTCTCCAAGACAAAGAGAGAAAAAATTAAACTGACTAACATGGGAGATAACTCTTGCAGTTTTAACCCGACTGACTGATGACGTGTTCGTCGAGCTGGAATCGCTTTACCTGTTGATTTACAGCCTGCGTTGGTATTGTGTGCAGGTGTTGTGAAGTGAATCAAACTGGCGTCTGGTCACGAAGTTTCGTTACCTCTCGCCACTCCCGATCGTCTCGTTCCTGCAATACGCATGAAGCTTAAAATTTCATTTTTTGCACATCTAAAGCCTGTTTTGATTGATGATTCAGTAATCATCGGCTGTTTAACCTTTCTGACACCCAATAGCTGATATGTAGTTTTGTGCTGGGGTGTCGTTAAACGTTCATTCATTCATGTATAGGCTGTTGGTTGTCAAGCATTTTCGAATTCTGACATACATTCTTAGAGAAAATCCAGCTACATTTGTGTTCCATTAGCAGCAAGATATCTTTTATATGCCCTTTCCCACAAACAGGACAGCACATACCACGTTTTATAAATGTATGTAAAAAAAAACATAGACGGAGAAAGGAAAAGGAAAAAAGAAAGAAATGTTTTATTTAACGACGCACTCAACACATTTTATTTACGATTATATGGCGTTAGACATATGGTTACGGACCACACAGATTTTGAGAGGAAACCCGTTGTCGCCACTATACGGGCTACTCTGAGAAAGGAAAAGGAATGTTTGTTTAATGACACTTTAGCTCATTGTAAACTACGGCCATTCCGTGTCTAATGCTATTCTACGACTACCAACTGCCACCACAAAATTTATCAACTTTCTGCTCTCACAACTTCTACCATTGTCCAGTTGCTAGTCTGAGTGCTGTTACAACTCGATTCTCGTCGTATTAGTTGTTAACCTGAGTCATAGATTTTAAATAAGGATAGGGATAAGAGGAAGAGAAAGTTGCGAGTGTTGTTGTTGTTGTTGTTGTTGTTGTTGTTGTTTTCTTCTTAATATGTAATATTTAAATATCCTCTTAAACATGTTGTAATGCATATAGTTCTAAAGACCATCCATACATACATTTGGTCTTGTTAATTTATCTATAGCAGTTCATTCATTTTGTTTTTTCACTTTCGCTAAAATTCAAAATTTATTCACTTATATATTGTTGTACATACACCACGCCTGGTAAATTATAGGCCGTGGTATATGCTATCCTGTCTGTGGGACGGGTATAAAAGACCCTTGCAACTAATGCGCGGGTTTCCTCTCTAAGACTATATATCAAAAGTATCAAATGTTTGGCATTCAATATCCGATGATTAATAAATCAACGTGTTCTAGTGGTGTCGTTAAACAAAACAAACTTGTAAATAATTATCAGCTTTAAATGCTTGTAAATATACGAAATAAAAATACCGACATGGCCTTATTTAGATAATAAAATAACCGGCCTCGGTGGCGCAGTGGTTAAGCCATCGGACTACAGGCTGGTAGGTACAGGGTTCGCAGTCCAACCGAGAGCCAGTTCTTGAGGGCGCAATGGGTAGGTGTAAGACCACTATACCCTCTTGTCTCTCTCACTAACCACTAATCAACTAACCCACTGTCCTGGACAGACAGCCCAGATAGCTGCGGTATGTGCCCAGGACAGCGTGCTTGAACCTCAAAAATAAGTTGAAATGAAATGGATAATAAAACCGATCAGTCGACAATATGTGTGTGCGACAATACAACACGAAACAGGTATTAACCATGAATATTAATTAACCATGAAATAAAAGCGGGGTGCAATTTATAATTCGCCCAGTGTGCGAAAGATCACATGATTGATTCACTATTGATCGTCTCCTCGCTAGAATCAGTAAGTTCTTTGGGAATTCTGGGTAAAAATAGAAAATAAACAAAAAACGAACACTAAAACAGCAGCTGATTATTTATATTTCGCCCACAAAATATTATCGGTGGGAAAATCAGGTACGTGTTCATGACTAACATCACGCGATTGACTGTTCGGTCACCCGCTAAATATTTCACAATTCAATTACTTCTTTCTGCTAGTAAATGAATGAAATTATTAAGTTGTAATTTTTTATGTGTATGTTGTTCAAGGCACAATCTTTACATTTCAAAATAAAAATTGGTATTAAAATTTGACTATTATGCAATTTTGATACAACCCTTTAACAAGGCATTATCCATAGTTCGCTATTGGTTCCTGTTGTCGGTGCGATTCGCATCTGTATTGTTAATTGTTATTAGCATGGCTGTCTGTGGAATTATTTTTCAAAAGGGTGGGACCATAAGATATGTTTGCGCATACTCATGTATAGGTATAGTCAGGCATATACTCTAAAAACAGTATCAGAATGACCATATGTTTGACGTCCAATAGCCGATGATAAGATTAAAAATCAATGTGCTCTAGTGGCGTCGTTAAATAAAACAAACTTTACTTTATGTAGGGATGTTGAAAGTAAGTGAATATTTGGGGTTGACTGATCGAAACAAATTGATGTTCTGAAATGCATTTTTCTGCATTCTACAAATAAAATTGATCATTACAAATGCTGATGAATGCAACACTTTGTAAATGCATTTTTATAATATATTACATACGCTGAACAACATAAGAACACCAAAGTCAGGTACCACATAGTTCGATCAAATACTTCAAATAATCACTTCCATTCAAAATGTCGTTCCAGTTACGGTCACAAATATATTATGAATAATAATAACAAAGAATCGAATTGCTGTCTTGGAATTTGTATTAAAACGTTTAGATGAACTCTTTTGTCAGCACGATTATGTCAGGGGTTTGGGGCATGCTCCTGCGAAACATTTTGAAAACGACATTCTAAAATGCAAATTTTCCGTTTTCTATAATTAATTAATTTTAAATGTTTAGTAAATACCAATATTTTAAACTTGTAAAGCTAACATATATATATGTATCCGCTTGTAAAATGTCAGGAGAGGTCTTAATATCGGCTATGCCTGTGGACCAATTAAATTTTTTTTAAATTAGGTCTATTTTTTTTTATTATTATTTTTTTTTTTTTTTTTTTTTTTTTTTTTTTAAATAATATTCTGTTATTCATATTCTTAAAGTTCAGTTAAGTGTACTCCATAATGATTTTGTTGGTGCGTACATTCCCCGTGTCGTTTAAGACGCACCACAGATATATAGCACAGCAGATTTTCGTTATTTTCCACGACCAGTTTTATACCCAGACTATCCCTTTAAATGACATTTTTGCAAACTTTCTACAGGTGTTAGTATTAACGCAACAGAAGAATTAGAGCCTGTACGTTATTGGGTCTTCTCAACGTGGAAGGCAAAAAATCACTGAAGCCGATTATTAACTACTCAGTGCGCAAGAATTTTGCTTCAATGATTTCTATCAAACCCGCGGACCAGTCAATCATCCTGCGAAGGAAAAGCCCCCATCTACCTGGCAGCCCATGCTTAGCCGAGAGAGAGAAAGTGTAAAAACGTTTGCTGTTTATTTAACGTTGGGGCACCGCCGCGGCTTATCTATCGAAACAGGCCCCATGTTTTTCTTGCTTAATGCGGCGCGTTTGAGAAGATATTTATCCATTCATCGGAATACGAAACTGTCGGCTAACTTGAAAGGGTTGACCGCAACCCTCCTTCTTGCTCGCGCCCCCGCCCCCACTTGGCAAGCAGGAGAAGAAAATAAGGGGAGAAAATCTATTATTAGACAACAATGAACCAATGAGGATTCTTGTGCCCGCCAGTTGAGTTGTGGTCTACATCAATTTGATATCGGAAGTTTTCGAGATTGAGAAACAGAGAGAGAGAAAGGGAGACAAGCGCACACTCGTGAGGATGCGAGAGTTCTTAATTTAGCGACAGACCTCTCGAATACTCTCGCGTGTGATGAACCATAACAATCTTTGACAGATCTTGAAGGACTGAGGAAACCACCGGACAACTATGGACTAGGGAAACTCCGGACAGCAATGTTTAATAATAACATGTGTGGAGAAAACCTTGGCGACTATTTCTTGAAAGTACTTTAACGGCGCAACAACCCTTATAAAGTTGTTCGTCTGCTGGTTTTAAAGTTGTTTTAGAAAAACAAATTTACCCCCTCTCTGTCTCTTTTATCTCGCCCCCCCGGGACGGATCGGATAGGGCGGGGCGTGGCGGACGGACCGGGCAGGGTTTCCTCCATGGATCGGAACTCCCAGGATGCGTAGTGTTGTGTTTGGAGCCCTGTTATACGTGTTGGCTGTTCTGCATTCGTCCAGCGTCCGTTCGGACGTGAGTAGCTTCAAGTCAAACTGTTCGACAGAAGTACCAAAGAATGTAAGTGTTTACTTTTATTATTATTATTATTATTATTATTATTATTATTATTATTATGAAAACTGTATATAGCTGGCTGCTTAAGTGGTTGTATATGTTTGTCTGTGTTCGAGACGGACTGATAGACAAACAAATACAGAACGGACGGGCGGACGGACGGACAGACATGTAGGCACACAGAGACGCAAACAGATAGACAGACAGGCAGGCAGACAGACAAATAAAGACGCAAACAGGCAGGCAGGCAAGACAGTGAGACAGACACAATGAAACAGAAACGCATACAAACATAGAAACTAATAAGACAACTTTGAAACTTTATTTCGGTACACTCAGGCCGTCAACCGACAGCATATGAGGAATTATTGTACAATAGTTATTTACAGTGACAAGATTATAACAGTTTTTAGTAGACTACATACAAACATAAATCAAAAATAACTATATTCACATTTAAAAAATTAAGACACGTGGTCAAAAGACGTTCAAATATAGCAGAGATATTTTTACATGTCTGTCAGTACTTTTAAAAGTATTGAATGATATTGAAGATGTTTATCTATGGTTTACTGAATCTAATTCTACATATATATATCGGACTAAAAGTTAGCAGTTGGATTATTTGTCTACTGACTGTCTTGTTCATGGAGGCAGATTTAATAGGATGCCGCATCTTAAATGTATTTTTGTTAGAAAAGCTGTATATTATTAAAACAAAAAGTAGCAAAGTAGGTAAAAAAAAGAACGCCACTTTTTTGTAATGATGGTGTATGGTTGGGAATGAGGGGTAGCAGATCCAAAAATTACGTACATTTATACCCAGTACTGCGATTCAAACCTAGTACACGTACCAACTATCCTTATATTAAAGTATTGCTGCCCTTCAGAGACCTGTTTGAAACAAAAATTCAAATCCAATCAATTTTATCATGGCCGTGTATCTAAAGTTTGTTTTGTTTAACGACTCCAATAGAGCATATTGATTTATTAATCATCGGCTATTAGTAATGTTTGACTCGTAATCTTAGAGGAAACTGGCTGCATGTTTTCCATTAGCAGCCAAAGTTCTTTTATATGCACTTTCCACGGCCTTTGATATACCAGTCGTGTTCCTCTAGTTGGGACGGGGGAAAACTCAGTCAGATAATAGGTACTCTGAGGTGGTTCGATCCTACGACGCAAGCACCCCGCGCGAGCGCTCTACCGACTGAGCTAGATCCCATTCCACCCCGTGTAACTAATTATGGTTTAGGCATTTCCCAATATGCTCCTCCTCTGACGTCACCAGGGGCGAGACGTAGCTCAGTGGTAAAGCGCCTTCTTGATGCGCGGTCTGTTTGAGATCGATCCTCGTCAGCTATTTCTCGCTCCAGCCAGTGCGCCACGACTGGTATATCAAAGGCCGTGGTCTGTGCTATCCTGTCTGTGGGATGGTGCATATAAAAGATCCCTAGTTGCTAATCGAAAATAGTAGCCCATGAAGTGGCGTCAGCGGGTTTCCTCTTTGAATATCTGTGTTGTCCTTAACCATATGTCTGACGCCATATAACCATAAATAAAATGTGTTGAGTGCGTCAATAAATAAAACATTTTCTTCCTTCCTGGCGTCGCCAGTGAATGCATGAATGAATTAATCGATCGGTGTTTATCGACACCCCAGCACAAAGTTACACATCGGCTATTGGGTGTCTTACATCGTCTTAGGAATTAAAAATCTCCTTGACTAATTGTCCAAACGTGAAACCTGTTTGTGGAGGACTTGTCTCGAGTTTGTCAGTCGACGATTTGGTGTGGACGAAATGTTTTGTGTTTTTTAAATATTGTTTTTAATAATAGGGAAGAGAAAAATTTATGATACAAATTATTTAAGTAATATAATTATATATTTTTTATTACTTTTATCTGACACCAAATTTTGATTGGGGTGAACCATACACAGATGTAATATAATATAAACATTATATAAACTAGCGTTAATGGTAGATTAATATTTTGAAAGTTTTGTTTATATATTTAGGGGGGGGGGGGGGGGGGGCGAGTTCTGCGATAAATCGTAGAGTCGTATCTAAGCAAACCTATTTAATGTTTTATTTGACGCTATCGGCGGATCTCCCTTCCCCCGTCAAGCCGGACTATAGAGGGAGTATATTATTATTAATCCCATGGCGCTGGTATCTAAACATAACATGTCCATGAGGTGTGATTGGCGAATCTGACAGAATCTGACAAATTCATATCAAAATGATAAAAATCATTGTCAGTGTGCGCAGTTATTAATATTTCATTGTTCCGATAGAAATATATATATAAAGAGAATATTAAATGGGTGTGTGCTCTGCTCATTTCTCAGCCAGGGTTTTATAAATGAAATGGATGGATGGATGGATCGATGGATGGATAGATGCATAGATGGATGGATGGATGGATGGATTGATGAAAGGATGTAAGGATGAATGAATTAATGAACGAACGAACGAACGAACGAACGATTGTTTAACGACACCTCAGTCCGAAATCTATCTTGGCTAGTGTGCGTCAAATAAAGGTAAACGACCTGATGCAAAGTCACATCAGTAAAGTAAAACATGACACCTACTTTGTCATGAAGGAAATGTTTTATTTAACGACGCACTCAACACATTTTATTTACGGTTATATGGTGTCGAACAAATGGTGACGGACCACACAAATATTGAGAGAGGAAACCCGCTGTCACCACTTCATGGGCTACTCTTTTCGATTAGCAGCAAGGGATCTTTTATATGCGCCATCCCACAAACAGGATAACACATACCACGGCCTTTGATATACCAGTCGCGGCGCACTGCGGAGCGAGAAATAGTCCAATGGGCCCACCGACAGGGATCGATCCCAGACCGACCGCGCACCAAGCGAACGCTTTACCACTGGGCTACGTCCCGCCCCTACTTTGTCATGATGTATTCAGTCAACAAACATTATTTGAGAAAGAATACCGCTATTAGTATTACCATTAAAATTAAATATGTTTTCTCATGTAGAATATTGATATTGATGATGTTTGCAGTAGCTCAAACTTTTTTTTATATTTTCTAATATAGGCTCTATAAATTTTTTTAATTCTTTTTAACTTATATACAATGAATATTCAAACACTCTATCCTGGGCACATATATTGGCCATCTGGATTGGCCGTGCTGGACAGTGAGTTGGCAATTAGAACATGTCAGTGGTTAGAGAGATAGAAGTTGAATTGTTAAAATTTACGCTGGGTGGGAACGAGTACCGGGGTAGCAAAATCCAGTTTGAGCTAAGTACTACAAACATTAGCACAACCAGAAGTACACTGAAAAGAAAGGAACCTTTTTTTTTAAATGTATTTATTATGTAATTTTAATCTTTAAGGAGTATATTAGTCAAAAGCATGACAGAAAGCTCGGGATAGTCTATTTAAGTAAAGTATCAGATAAGGCCACACTTTAAAAAAAAAATGCCGGCTTACCATCCAAGTCTCTCTTTAAAATGTGGACGGGGATATAAAAAAAAAAAAAAAAAAAAAAAAAAAAAAAAACTTTTTTTTAAACGCAAAAAAGAGCGTATTTCCAGTAACGTGACGGAAACAAATTCTGTAGGAAGAAGTTTGTTTTTGTTTAACGACACCACTAGAGCACATTGGTTTATTAATCATCGGCTATTGGATGTCAAACACGTGGTAATTTCGATTCAGTAATAGAGAAGAAACCCGCTACATTTGTTCTAATGCAGCAAGGGATCTTTTATATGCACTTTCCCACAGACAGGATAACACATAGCACGGCCTTTGATATGCCAGTCGTAGTGCACTGGCTGGAACGAGAAATAGCTCAATAGGCCCACCGACAGGGATCGATCCCAAAACGACCGTTCATCAAGCGAGCGCTTTTCCACTGGGCTACGTCCCGCCCCAAATTTGGTAGTGTAGAAAACACATTTTCACTTCACTGCAAACATTCCTACAGATATGTACTCTTTTCCTTTACATATCGGTCCTGTTTTCTGGGTAAGATCGTGTTGGCGGAAACACACACAATATATATATATATATATATATATATATATATATATATATATATATATATATATATATATATATATATTCATCACATTAAAAATACCGCACAACGAACGTCATATAATTTATATTTCAAGAACAAAATTGTGGTCAATAAAAAATTAAATAATAATAAATAAACCGGAAGCGGCCTCTTAACCTAGGTCGTGGTTGAGGGGGGGGGGGGGGGGGGGAGGTCATGCGGAGATGATAATCTAAGATCCTCGTAAATTATCGCAAAGAAAGGAATGCAAGATTGAGTATATGTTTATGAAAAACTCAAGGTAATAAATATAATAAGTAAAATGTGTCTGTACGCTGTGGCGAATCAATCCCATGACCCACTGCATGTCGTACGACCACTCTTTAACACTAATCTAGATCTCGTTTGCATTAAACCTCGGATACTAAATTAAATTTCCTTTTGAAATAACAGTTAGATGTGTTGCCATGTCGTAAATTACCTAGGTTATAGTCGGCACTACATTCGTTGTTCGTCTGAACTTGAACTAAAAAATATATATCTACTAGTTACATAAAATGATTCGAGATAAGTTGCTCCTATACTCTGTTACTCATCTTGAGCTTATCGGTTGCTTTGGTGCAATGGGTTTAAATAGGAAATTCGAAAAATAGATCGGGATATCTTCCCATCGACATAAAAAAGCGAATGTGCGGATTATCTTCTCTTGGGCAAGGTAGTAAATATTCCTTTTAATTGAAGACGTGTAACTTGATAGGATTCAACGCGTATTTCTTTTCACATCTAAAGGCGAGCTCCTGAAAGCAAATATCGGGGTGTAGTGTGTATGGGATACTGCCAGAAAATACAGTATGAGTACGGTCGGTTTGCAAACCGGTTTGAGTTTTATCAATACAGCTCCACCTCAACCCCAAAAAACGTTTTCGACCCTGGGTAGCACCAGACCCATATATTTTTATTATATATTAGGATCTGGGTTTTTTTATTTGTGCCTTTTATTAAAATCAAACGGTTGTTAGCCTCATGTTTAACATAAAAAAGAAAGAAAGATTTTATTTAACGACGCACTGAACACATTTTATTGTCGCCACTTCATTGGTTACTCTTTTCGATTAGCAGCAATGGATTTTTTTTACATGCACTATCCCACAGACAGGATAACACATACCACGGCCTTTGAAATACCAGTTGTGATGCACTGGCTGGAACGAGAAATAGCCCAATGAGCCCATCGACGGGGATCGATCCCAGACCGACCGCTTTACCACTGAGCTACGTCCCGCCTCTCGACCCTGGGTAGCACCAGGCCCATATATTTGTAACACATTTTATATTAGGATCTGTGATTTTTATTTGTCCCTTTTATTAAAATCATTTCAAACGGTTGTTAGCCTCATGTTTAACATAAGGTAATGTAACAAACCTTTTGGGGCGGGATTTAGCTGTCGGTTGAGTGCTTGCTTGAGGTGCTATGCGTCGCAGGATCGAACCACCTCGGTGAATCCATTCAACTGAGGCTTTTTTTTCTCGTTTCAACTAGTGCACCATAACCGGTCAACGGTCGTGGTATGTGCTTCCCCGTCTGTGGGTAAGTGCATATAATATAACAGATCCCTTGCTACATTGAGAAAGAGAAAAATGTTGCGGGTTTCCTGATTATCGGTTGCTTTGGTGCAATGAGTTTACGTGTCAGAATTACCGAATGTTTGACATCCAATAGCCGATGATTAATTAATCAATGTGCTCAAGCGATGTTGTTAAACAAAAATTAACTTTAATAAATAAAAAATATATTGATGCAAAGGAAAGAACAAAAAAGTATAATTACACCTTCAGCAGAACACTAAACTATTTTGTTTCTAGCAAACGGTTATTTCGCCACTGTGTCTACAGTATAAGGAAGGAAACCCGCTTCCAGCACATAGACTATCAAACAGTAGAATTTCTTTCTAATATATATATACTTCCTTCAGATAGGTAGAACGATCACCTGAGGTGTTAGGGTCGAACGATCGAACCTCCTCGGTAGGGCTATTCTCTTGTTTTTACCCCGTTCCAACCAATGCCCTCAGACCTGGTATATCAAAACATGTGGTATGTCGTGTCCTATTCGTGGAGAAAGAGTATATATAAGATTCCTTGTTGCTAATGGAAAAATCCCTCTCCTTCTCTCTCTCTCTCTCTCTCTCTCTCTCTCTCTCTCTCTCTCTCTCTCTCTCTCTCTCTCTCTCTCTCTCTCTCTCTGTCGTTATTTTCATTCATACTCTCATGCTCTTTCAGTCCTGATGTCAGTTTTTTTTCCTTGCTCTTGTTTGTTCTTCTGCGTCTTGAGTCAACGACACCAGTTTTGTGAACAATGCCACACCGCGGGGACTCATATCCTCTGCACTTGAACGTTTTCGTGTGTAAAGCTCGGCTGCTAAATAAACTGTCGAAACTTAACAGTTTGCTCATATATGATGATGGTCATATAATTTACTTTCGTTCTTACACCACGGTTCGAGCGCTGTGGTATGAATGGACAATAGGGATGTCTATTCGGGACAGAGGTTAATGGGGATATCAAAAAGGGCACCAACCGGGCTGCCGGTTTTCGGTAATATTGATCATATAAATTCATAGTACGCTATGGAAATTAAGGCGCATTCAGCGCTGTGAAGGTGGTGCACGTCACAAGAACCCCCTGTCCCTCTGATTCTGCTACTGAACTGTGAACCTGTCTTGGTCAGACAGCCCCGATAGGTGAGGTGCGTACACAGGACAGGGTGTTTTTGTTTACGTTTAATAAAAATACACTGAGATCACTAAGTGCGAGAGTGGAAACCTGCTTCCATCAAGTCAGTTCTTTTGGGGTTGTTTATTTGTTGTTGGTGGGTTTTGGGGTGGGGGTTTTTGTGGAGTGGGTGGGGTTGGGGTTCTTTTTTGCATCATAACTGGCTGTCTGGTCCGTGGGAAAGTGTTTATCAAAGATCCCTTTACTGCTATTAGAAACAAAAATACCAGGTTTCTTCAGAGAGAGAGAGAGAGAGAGAGAGAGAGAGAGAGAGAGAGAGAGAGAGAGAGTGAGTGAGAGTGAGAGTCGGAAATACCAATGGTTCGACATCCAGTAGTCATTGATAAATAAATAAAACGGTTAGGCGGCGCTGGGTTTATTTTCAAACTTTCCCTCGCTATGCAATTAGACCGACGGCCTAAACACCCACTATGTACTTTCGAGAGCGTGTTTCAACCTTTGTTGCATAAGCACGAAAATAAACCGAAAAGGAAGGATGAAATGCGTTATAGGTAAACAACATGCATGGTCACACACCCAAGACGTGTTCAGGAGCCCGAGTGATAGCGGTCGCTTGCTAAGCTTTCCTTCTCTTTTTCTTTTCTTTCTTTCTTTTTTTTCTTTTTTGTTTTTTTGTTTTGCTCCAAATGTTAAATCAATGTGGTATGATAGAAGACGATGGTACGAGTTAAGTTGTTCGCGAGCGCTCTTCTTCATGAACGCGCTCCTGGGTTCCATCCCATACAGTCACGTGCTATGTAGTCATGGTAAATTAGCGACTGTCCGTATTTAACAAGTCGGCAGGTGGAACTCAGTCACGCCACATTTAGATGACACATTTGTCATAAATATAACACGTTCGTAACAGACATCACGTGACTAGTGGCACGTCCGTCACACAACACGTCCTTCCTGTTGCAGTACTAGTAGAATGGAATGTAGATGTGATCAGCTGTAAAGCGGCGGTCGAGGAGCGATAGGTTGTAGGATCTGAACCCCATAGGGTTTCACCTGGTTTAGTCCATGATTTGGTCAATGCTCCTGTACTGTTATTTTATCAAATGTTGTATTTATGGTCATTTGTCTATGGGAAAGACTATATAAAATGTTATCCTGTGTAACATGGGATTTTTTTTTTTATCCCATTTAATATATTTGACATTTAATTGTCGTTTTCCCGTCCCAACCAGTGCCACAAAGTGTATCAAAAGTCGTGGTATATGCTGTCTTGTATGTGAGGAAAATGAATAAAAATAATATCCTTTGCTGGTTTTGAGGAAAATGTAGTAGGTTTTCTCTGAGACTGTATGTCAGACTTGTGGAATGTTTGACATCCAATAACTGATCAATACGGATAGTTACTGATCTAGTGGTGACAAAACAAGCGTCGACTTCAAATGGTGATTTGTCTGGGAAAGAGCGCATAAAATAATAACCTATAATAAGACGAAATATACTTCTCAACGTTTGCTAGGGGTATTTGGAAAACACATACATGTCAAATAAAGCAACTGCGTGTATTGTGTTCGATGGTTGACATCGTAGTCATGCATTACTATGGTGATGAATGGATCATCCAAGCTGCACAGACTCATTGATCACATGTTGCACAAATTTAAGATGTGCACAAATTAGCATGACACATTTTGGTATATCCCTAGCGATTAGTATTTCTTTTCTTCTTCTTTTTTTCATTTATTACCAGACATCTCTGATATAACTGCCACTGATGAAACTATGTGTTTGGATGTCGTTATAAACTAGCTATTCCACCGGTGGTTGATAACAGGGTGCTGGGGTGGCGTTAAGCATTCCTTTCCTTTTCCACCGCTAGTTAAGCAATATTCTCGGGTGTCTCCTGCAAATATTCATTTTACGTTAATCATTCATATATCCGCTGTCGTCTAACGACCTGGGTGTACTGAATAACGTTTCAAATATAATGCTAGGCTCAGACTACCAACTGCCACGACAAAGTTGGCCAATTTTCTGTTCTCACGACTTCTACGACTCTCTGAGCGCTCTTACAATTCGATTTTCGTTGTATATCACTTCTACGACCGATCAGTTGTTAATCTGACCACACCCATCGTATGTAGACATTCGGGGAAATTACAACGCAACCGTCGAGCTGGCCAACTTCGTTGTGACAGTTGACAGTCTGCACCTAGCATAACCAACACATCTTTCCAGAATTAATAATTGAGCAACAAGCTGTAAGTCTTTGGGTTTTTTATGGGGGGGAGGGGGGGTCTTTTTTTTTAGGGGAGGGGGGATGTGTTTGTTTGTGTTTTTGTTTTGTTTTGTTTTGTTTTTTCTTTCTAAAAAGCTAAAAGCTGGAACTATTTTATACTGCGTTGTGTTGTTTTAAGGCGCGTAGGTTATGGCACGTTTGCCTTTTATGACGACATCGTTCCAGGGCTTGTGCCTTCAAAATTATTACAGTTTATCCTTTTCTCGCTGTTCAGCACGCTTGATCGCTACAAAATCGTTAGTAGAAGTCGCGTTGTCGGGACAAAGCCTGAAACTCGCGTTGCCGTGTAAATGTTTACTACTCGCCGAATGTCCGTTTTGAACTTTACTTAAACGCGGGGTATCGGACATGTTTCTAAACACTGAAATATAGAAAATATTATCCTCCGTTGGTTTGTTCTCACAATTCTGGACGATTAAATGTAAAATTATATACTGAGATAAAGAAATAAGGGAACACCTGCTATTGTAGACCAAATTTCAGTCAGTGTTAGCGGCGTCGTAATGTCTGTATAAAGTTCAGTGATGCAATGTGGGACTGAATGGTAGTAACAGGAGATTGAATGTCAGAAATACAGATACTAAACTTTGTTTTGTTTAACGATACCACTAGAGTACAGTGATTTTATGCTATTGAATGTCAAACATTTGGTAATTTTGTCATATGGTCTTAGAGAGGAAACCCGCTACATTTTTCCATTCGTGGCAAGGGATCTTTTATATGCACCATCCCACAGACAGCATAGCTCATACCACGCCGTTTGATATACCAGTCGTGGTGCACTGGCTGGAACGAGAGATAGCCCAATACAGATACATTCCTGACACTATGGATGAGGGTTTTGGTTTGTTATAATCATAATGTGTTTGGTTAATGAATGAATAGATATAGCAATGGACGGATAAATGAATGAATGAATGCGTGAATGTATGAATGAATGAATTTGAATGAATAAATGCATGAATGAATGAATGAATGGAGGAATCAATCTTCGAGGAAATCAACCAATAAGTCAATCAATCAATCAATGAATCCGTCTATGAATGAATCATTAAATGTATCAATCAACGAATGAATGAATAAACGGACGAACGGAAGGACGGACGGACGGACGGACGGACGAGTAGATGAATACTACTTTATTTGTATTTATAAAACAAAGTTCAGCAATGCAAGAACGTTATGAACAATTATTCATTCGGCGTTACACTGATGCCTTTTCCTTTGTTTAAAAAATAATAATAATTTAAAAATTCAACTCAATATCACTTTTGCACACAAATGTTTGAGAACTTGGTCTAATTGTCTAACCTGTTTCAGAGCATTTAAGAAACGAATGCTCAAACATGCAGTAGCTTCAGTTGCTTGGTGTACTTTTTGACACCGTGTCAAGGAGTACAACGATAATGGGATAAAGGAGTCATTTTTCAGTCGTTTAATATTCATTGTCAAAAGTGCATTAATTGTCACGCGTTTCAAAAGCCCTTTGTGTGCAAGACGTGATCTGCGTCTAACAACAGAGAATTCTGGCACCAGGGGGGCAGCACTGTGTGAAAACAAACTTGGCTGCCGTGGAGAATTGTGGGCCTGGTACTTCAGTGTCGTTAAATCACAGCACTCCCTTTTTCTTTTCCGTTCTGTTTTTTTTCTTCTTCTTTCCCCCCCCCCCCCCCCCCCTTTTTTTTTTTTTCCTTTTTTTTCTAATTTAGTTGTGCTTTTATGGATTTCTGGTCATCCTAACTGTATTATCTCAAATAAATTTTATATGGGAGTTAAAATGCACGTTTATTTTAATGGTTTGTTTTGCTTTTGTTTGTGTTAACGTTTTTGCTGTCTGTCCAGAACAGCGGGTTAGTGGTTAGTGAGAGAGAACTCGGTGCAGTGGACTGGGCGAGAGCCGGTACCGGGATGCGAACCCCTTGATTCAGTAGAGTCGGGGTGTGGCGTGTATACATTTAAATAATAATTATGCAATAACTAAGGGAAGATTATAAGTGCATTCTGAGACGTTTAAATGTGTGCGTGGAGGGTTCTATCGTGTTAAAACCTGGGTTTGAAAACATGGGTGGTAATAACCCCCACCACACACTCTTCTATGGCCTGCTTTGACTATATAAAGGTGCAAACCTGTCGTTGCGAATTACCCTGTCCTTGACAGAAGACAGACATGACAGGCATGCGTTACAGCAACTTGCTCTGCACGTTCACGTTAAACACCCTGACCTTGACCTTGTTGCGTATTTGTGTTCTTTACTTTTGAAAGTTTAATTTCCTCCTCTCATATTTAATTGGCTACCAATTTCTTGCATCGCTACTCCACATCCCAATCCTTGTCTCTATACTGAAGGCACTTATGTTAACTTAAAAGTAATAATTGTGTTCTGAATTTGGATTCAGACTAAAATTTCATATTTGTTATTACAGCAAAGTCACCTGAACTCGTTCCTGTGGACAATCAACAGGGACCCGCCGTCGTATCTGTTCGGCACGATCCACGTTCCGTACACGCGCGTGTGGGACTTCATTCCGGAGAACACTAGACAAGCGTTTCGTCAGAGCGAAAACATCTTCTTCGAGTTGGACCTCACTGATCCGCAGACGATATCCGCTCTCTCCAACTGCCAGCTCCTACCCCACGGCGAGAACCTGTCCAACGTCCTGCCAACGGACATCTACCTGCGTCTGAAGCGGCACCTGGAGTATGTCCGGGCCAACATTCCGGACTGGATGTCCGCGGACCAGAAAGGACGTGGGATATACGCCGACTACCTGTTCAACGCCATCGCCGGGAACTGGGAGAGAAAGAGACCCGTCTGGGTCATGTTAATGATGAATTCGTTGACCGAAAGGGATATTCAGTCTCGTGGAATTCCCGTGTTGGATTTATTCCTGGCACAGTCTGCGGAGCGGGTAGGGAAGGTTACGGGTGCGGTTGAGGTTGTAGAAGAACAGTGCGTACCTCTAAATGAGCTCAATTTTTCACAAGTGAGTTTTCTTCTTCTTTTTTAATTCTCTGGGTTTTTTTGGGTTTTTTGGCTTTGCTTTCCAGAATGAAGTCCAGGTTCCTTGCATCTAAACTCAAGGATTAGACTTTAATAAAGTCTCGTACATGCAAATAGCATATAGTTAGTCTGGATCCTTTGCCAGTCTTGACTCTTGGACTTTTTAAAGGTATTATAAACTATTTCCGATCCTAATCTCCTTAACAGATTGAAGCATCCAAATCTGGAGTAGTAGTTGAGTATTTAGAACAGATTTTCTGATTTTGCTTTCCTACGATAAAGCGTGAGTCTTTATTTCTCAATTGTCCGTTGTGTGTTAACTAGTTTGATGCTCTGAAGATGCATAAAGTCTGATTGGGATTTATGAAAGCTGCCCTGGTGTGGCAGTCCTCTTAAACACAAAGTAGGAAGGATGTGTCGATTTGGTTAATGGCAGTCAGGAGGATATATCGATTTTGGGCGCGGCAATTCTCCTATACTCGAAGTCGGAAGGATGTTTTTATCTTTGAATTGCAGTGCTCCTATGCACAAAGTAGGAAGGATGTATCAATTTGGGGAGTGGTATATATATATACGAAATGGTAAAGATGTATCGATCTGAGAGTGGCAGTCCTCTTATACACGAGGGTGGAAGGATGTATGAATCTGGAGAGTGAGTGTCATTCTATTGACGAATCATCTGACAGTGATTCATGCGAGCAGTGAATAGCTTGTCATAATTTTCTTTCGACTCTGCCTTTTGCAGATATACGAGTTTAATATGTAGTTATGTTTGTGTGTTACATTAGTAAAAGATACTGTGACTATATTTATCCAAATAACTGACCAATTAAAACAGCATTTAATAGCAAGACTAACTTTAATGTATGGATTGCGTGGTGGTGACATTTGGAAACTGCGGGAATAGTCTCTAACTTCGTGTCTTGGTCTATTTCAGCCCCGCGCCTTTCTTTTAGTGTACACAACTTCGGCTTCAGACCTTCATGTAGGTAGCAAGAATACATTAATCACAATGAAAGTGTGAATACTGTACTACATTATGAAGTGAGTTTGAATGTGACAGCATATCAAACCGTGGAATGTGGAGTTAGCACGTGTTGTGTATTAAGTTCGGGGTGTGTGTCGTAACGACACTTTGCGGTAATTCACAGCGTTGAATTGCCCGTTACGAACTGAGCCGCAAGGCACGCCAAATAAGCAGGTATGTACATTTAAAATGTGCACGACTCGTAATTTTGCGATTCTTCGCGACATTACAGTAATAACTTGTACCGGCAGTGTATCATGTATTCGCAAATATTCCCATTCAGTGTGGATTAAACGTACTCTAGGCTGAGGTGAGGTATTTCATAGTAATTGTTTAGGGAGCGGTGCATGGTGGGGTTTTTTTTTTTAATATAGAAAAGGAATCGAATGTTTTATTAATGTCATCCCATCGTGTACTTAAATTTAGAAATTATCTCTCACCTGCCACAAATTACGACTTTAAGCAACTAGTTTCAACGTTATTCATAATTAAATAGTAAAAGCAAGTGAAACTGAAAACACAACTCCATACATTGATCTCTTTGGGACGTAGCACAGTGGTGAAATGCTCGCCTGGTGCGCGGTCGATCCAGAATCGATCCCTGTCGGTAGGGTGATTAGGCTATATATTAATCCAAGCAGTGCACCATGACTGGTATAACAAAGTATGTGGTATGTACTATCCTGTCTGTGGGATGGTGCATATAAAAATTCCCTTTCTACTAAAATGAGTAGCGAGTTTCCACTCTAAGACTATATATTATAATTACCAAATGATCAGTACTTGATTGCGAACACCTCGAATGGCTTCGTTCAAATGGTCTTTTTTTCACGATATAATAAATTAAATATATATATATTTTTTTTTTTTTTTTTTTTTAATTGTTATTTTTGGCAGTATATGAATGAATGATACGTGCGTGATTGCGAACACCTCCGAAGATTTCCGAACAGCTTTGTTTTAAAGGTCTTATTTCTCGATATTAATTTCTATTTTCTAAATGATTATTTTCGTCGGTATATCGTGTCTCAAGTGCGTCTGAGCAGCGTGCGGAGCGTGAAATGATTTCCGCGAACTGTATCATCGTCGTTTCTCTATTAAAGTTTGCCGCTTGACTTAGTTAGCGGATTACCGTAATATCCCGAACTGCCGGATAATGAGATACGTTCGCCAACGTTGTCGCTCGCTGTAATTTATGTCCGGTTACTCGGTGTGGGTTTTTTAATAGCGTTACGGAATTAGCAGTATTAGTATCCGTTAGCACTTGTTTTAATGGTATAATGTTATGTAGTGGAAGGAAACCGGTCAGTAGTGTTGTCTCTAACCACGAGTGAGCACGCAGTTCACTGCAAAACGGGTAACCAGTAATATCTGTTCTGGCATCTCCGCAAGCCACGGTACACATTCCGTATAGATACTACATTTCGAAATGGAGTATCTGTACAGAATGGGTACCTTGGCTTGCGAAGATCTTGTCCTGGATAAGGGGTGGACAGAGGGGGCGGGACGTAGCCCCATGATAAAGCGCTCGCCTGATGCGCGATCGTTCTGGAGTCGATCCCCGTCGGTGGGCCCGTTGGTCTATTTCTCATTCTAGCCAGTCCTCTACAACTGGTGCAGCAAAGTCTGTGTTATATACTATCCTGTTTGTGGGGTTTGTGCATATAAAATATCCCTAGATGCTAATCAACAAGAGGCAAAAGCGGGTTTCTTCTCTCATTATCTGTGTAGTCCATAAACACATATCCGACGTCATATGATCGTAAATAAAATGTGTTGACAGCGTCGTTAATTTTTTTTCCACCATAATATATCCCACGCCATATGACCGTAAATAAAAATGTGTTGAAGGCGTCGTTAAATAAAATACTTCTTCCTTTTATTCCATTCCTGGATAAACTACATCGATCTATATATGATGTTGTTTAAATCGTGGTTGATATCACAATTGTTTGCTAAATATTTGATAGCGGATACACACGAGTTTATTAAAGGTGAAGTTGTGTTTGTGTTTTGCATGAAAAAAACGGGCTTATAAGATGGAAAAACGAGAATGCAGCTTTAAGAAAAACCCACCTAATTATACTAGCTAATCCAAAATTTAATCTACGAATTGGCGAAATCTGAAAACTAATAATATAGGTTTTTTTTCTTATAGAATATGAAACGTAATATATACAATGATCAAACAAAAACATCTTAAAAGACATATATAATGCAGTTTACATATTTACTTAAAACCATTTGCTAACATTCAAGACAAAGGTGGAAAAGAAAGAATTTTTACACACGAACAATAAATTTCTGAGATACTTAGTACTTTCGCAGGTTAATGATTTATTTTTGTTTTACCCCTTGACGCCACGTGCACACATCTGCAAATTACAATTACCAGGTATCGTCTTTGCTTTCACACATATGGTATTTGTGTTTAATTGGCGGCGACTAAAGCCGATATGACTGGCATCAATAGTTATTCTAGTGATTTACGCAAGCGTTAAACCCTGTAAACGTTTTGTTTGATGTCTAAGACACTTCCAACAGGTAGCGATGTTACTGTAATGGGGTGCTAATTACAAAAAAAGGCACATTTAATTATTTTGTAAACATATAAAGTTACTAAAGTTGTCATTGTTAACTTTGCCAATTAATCTACTAATGATTTTGGTAGTCGGTTTTCCTCCTGGCATGCGTGTGATGGTGTACGTTAGAAAAGGAAATAAATCTGTATTTCTTTAACGACACCTCAGCACATTTTAAACTATGGCTGTTTTGGTGTTCGTATATGATCGATTACCAAATTAGCCGTTATATACGTGGTTTAAAATCTGCAGAGGCATCGTTAACATTGATGAATATGATGAATAAAATTTGTTTTGCTTCACGACACCACTAGAGCACAGGCAGGACAGCACATACCACAGTCTTTGATATACCAGTCGTGGAGCATTTGTTGGTTTGGGGAAATGAATAGCTTCTAAAACGAAGTTAGTCCAATTTCCTGTTTAAATTATTAGACACTCATACGATCATATCACCTTGTTTTGGCCGTTCTCTCAAAATCTTGATTCTTCTCCTATTTCTTGTAAAGGTCGTTGGTACAAACTGTTAGCCCGCATCCATCAGAATATTGTATTATTGTGAAAACATGTCTTGGTGGCTGTCGTCAGGCATTAAATACTTCCAACAGATCTAAAACGATAGGTAGGCTTGCCATAATAACCAAAACAGTATGGTTAACACGGAGTTTCAAACACAGATGCTAGTTGTAAACCCGGATACGCTGTGATGAAAGCGAAATTAGCCCCCATCTGGCTTTCTTTTCGTTCGTCCGACAGTACGTCCATATTGGTTATTTGTGTGTTTGTGGCGATGAGGGTGGGGTAGTAGGTGGTTACATCGGCCTTTTAAAAATACCAGAAAGTGACCACTGAACACTACAGTAATTTAGGTGTTTTTAGGTAGACAAAAAGGACACTTTCAGAGTAAAAAGGCAGATTTGCATTTTTCTTTGGGTAAATGTATCATCCCCACCCCACCCCCGTTTAGGTCATACAGAATTTATCAGCTGAGAAAGTAGGTTAAAATGGCCTCTTTTTTGTTTCATCAAGTATTTAATTAATGCTGTCATACCCGCTAAGACATTTTTAAGAGAAAAAGAACGAGAGAGAGAGGAGGGAAGAAAAAAGAAGAAAAAGCCAAGGGATATCTTTGGACACGTACAGAGAGAGAGAGAGAGAGAGAGAGAGAGAGAGAGAGAGAGAGAGAGAGAGAGAGAGAGAGAGAGAGAGAGAGAGAGAGCGCGATGGGTTGGAGATAAGACGAGCTGCCATTATCATCTATATAGACAGAATTAATTATCTCAACCAAAAATGTCATACGCGTCAAGATGGCCGCTTCCTCTTATCAAGTTCTATCGTCTGCGGAACAGCGAACTTGGAATGACTGTCGGCGCTGGCCCTTGTGAGTCCCAGTACATCTGTATTGACCACGCAGTCCAATCTTGAGCCGGAAGATAAATAGCCGTGACAAGATAACAGACAGATTAGTGTCTTACGAGATGACCGCGGACAAATTGGGCATCATTTCTCAATAGTCTTGTTACACAATCAGAGAAATCGTCCTCCGTAGAGTGACATTAAACATTGATGCTTGCAATCCAATTGATTGTTTCAGCGTCATTGCAACCAGGACAGATTAGTAATGGGCGTCATTTTGGTCAATTATATTCCGTGGATATTTCTTTAGACGGAGGGATACGGTTTCTGAGCGATTATTTACTATGGTCTCAACTACACAGATGTCATTTGCTATTATTAAAATCCATGTTAAATTGCTCAGTTTCAAAACAAGATTGCTACTAGAACGGATTCTCATTTGTACTAACGACATATATACCATTTCGAAGATATATCATGTCTTTTTTTTTCTTCTAATTTGACAAAATTTATGTTTCTCGAAATGTAGGTTTAGCATTAAATAGTTAGACTTTTAGATGAGAAAGTAGGATAGTAATAGCTATTGTATTTGTTAGTTTTATTTCATATTTATCATCTTTAGATCATTGCTTCCCCATCCCTGAGTGGCGAAAATTACGGCAACTGCCCTCCAACCTCTCCCAAACAAAGAACATTTTTGTTATATTTAGTTGAAATGTACCTTTTGTTTTATCTAGCTGGAAAAGACATTGTGGTACTGTACCCTATTTTTCAATTATCTTGCCTAGCCTATGTAGGTAGGTACGTACGTCCCTGAATACATAAATTTACATACAGCATCATCTGTTACGAAGCAGACTTACGTTTACAAGTTCTCTTGAAGCAGACCGGCCTTTTGAACGCTTTAAGCCTACTTGTGATAGGGTACGAACCTAAGGATCCTTCAGTCATAAAACACAGCGTCTTGAAGACACTTGACCGCACAGGTCAGACTTCAGTTTATAAAAACTCCATACGGTTATTACGACTGATGTTGACAGGGAATCGAAGGAAGCCCTAGAGTTTGATGGCAATCTTTGTCTGAATGTTATTATCCCCGTGGGACAGATTGTGCACTGGTAGAGTCGCTTCCGGTGCGCCGATTGCACGGCGCTGTTAAGCAATGTTTCAAGATTATAATCAGCTACGAGAAAGGGGGAGACGCGGAAATGGAAATGATATTGGTATTCTTTTAAGTGGTTGTTTTGGTTATAGAAGTCACAATTATTTTGATATTGGTGAGATGTACAAGGCTGGCGAGAGACATACGCTTTGGTATTCACTGAATCAGGAATTTGGTCATAGTAAAAGCAATTCGTTTTAATACTGGGTGTGGAGAGACAAATAGTGGGATACAAAAGTCCTCTGGTTGTTGCTAAAACTTCCATTGACGCAGTAATTCATTTGCTTACGTTGTAGAACGGTTACTGACACCATATTGTTTGGTGATATGCAATAAATTGAATGGAATTGAATATTATCAAGATCGTGTCCAGTACACATATTTCATCATGAGCACTCACTTAACGATAAGATAGGTTTCATCAGTGCCACACTGTTTTTCTTGCGTTCGATGCAACAGAAAACACACCACTCAAAACACCTAATTCACACAAGAAAAGAAAAAAGAGGGAAACAACAACAACAACAACAAAAAGAAGAAGAAAAGCAAAACAACAACAACAACAAAAAGCAATCAGATAGGATTAAAAACAGGAAAGCAAATGTTTTGTAACGCTACGGAGAACTATCGTCAATTGAACGCATGACGGTTGTATTAGAAAGTTGATCGTGGGAGTCATTTTATTGCATACGTTTACGACGTTTTGGATTTATTGCATTTGACTTTTGAGTGCTTGGGAATTACCTCCTAATGCCCTACACTTAAAGTAAATTGTACACATAAATCAAATCGTAAAGTGTTCTTTTGGGTGGAAAACAACGTAAGTGTCCATCTCCTAGCTTGATAAAGTACCACAGAAACATCTAGTTTATAATGCATGTTGACTTCATACAATGACTTTAAACGAATAAAAGTCACAGAGTAGTGGAAATAAAAACAAAAGAGAAATATTATGTGTACATTAAATGAAAGTATGTATTCAACACCAAGGTATTTCCAGAAATTTGATGATAGAAATATCTGATAGTATTGTTTACAAACTAATTACAAGAGATATACGAAGAATGTTGTAAACAAAAAGTTGTTTTTAACGACTCCACTAGAGCACGTTGATTTATTAATCATCAGCTATTGGATGTTAAACATTTGGTAATTCTGACATCAGTTTGTTTTGTTTAACGACTCCACTAGAGCACGTTGATTTATTAATCACCAGCTATTGGATGTCAAACATTTGGTAATTCTGACATCAGTTTGTTTTGTTTAACGACTCCACTAGAGCACGTTGATTTATTAATCACCAGCTATTGGATGTCAAACATGTGGCACTTCTGGCACAGTGTTAGAGAGTAACCATGCTACATTTTTTCATTATTAGCAAGGAGTCTTTTATATTCTCCATTCCACAGACAGGATAGCACATACCACGGCCTTTGATATATATGAATCATTCGAAAATATGTTTAATTCTATTGGAACAGAAAAAAAAGGGATTACAATAAAAACGTATACATGAACATTCTGCTGTTATTGATTACGTGGTTATGTTGGTCTAGCATCATAGAATGTTCCTGTTGAATAGTGATCTATGGTCTTCGTGATAATGTGGATATTTCTCTTAGTAAAACGAAATATGTGTATCGCTTTCATCAAGTGATTGTCATTGTCTACCTAATAATCATCTTTATTCACGAATAGCCGTTCCAAATATTAAATATAATGATTACATGCAATAATTATTTTAGGTTTAAAGATATAAAGAGAGTAAGCATCTTTAACGCGTTTGCTGCTATTCACGGTGTATATTAATAAAATGGCATAATGATACAATTTAACTGCTCTTTAACTGCAGTGTCCAATTTAAATTCTCCTTATTACAAAAATATGCAAATTAGTTGCATAGACTGGTACCTGTTCTCTTAGCTGCATACAATGAAATCATGATTTTCGTAGTACTTGTATTTTGCCATGCCTTGGCCAGAACTCTCTGTTGTGTCCACGACGGCTTTACTTGAACAGTTCTCTGATGGAAGCATGCCGGAAATTACTCACATTCACAATATTTTGTGCCGCCCCTGGAATCTGAGAAAGTCAAAAAGTCAATGTAGACGCTACCCCAATAATAATAATAATAATAACAATAACACAAAAAAAACACCCCCAAAACACCCAAATATTTTATTTCCTCTCATAAAAATATTACATTGCTTTCCTTTCGTTTATTTTGTTCAGTTCCCCTTTTCTTTCCTTTTCTTTTTTCTTACTTCTTTTTTCTTTTTTCTTCTTCTTATTTTTTTTCTGGTTTCTTTATTAACTATTCTTCTTTCTTTCTTCTTTTTGTTTTTTTTCTTTTCATTTTTCATTTATTTTCTTCTGTTCGCTTTACTTTGCTTTTAATTATTTATTCCATTTATATTTGTTTCACCTGGTATCTAAATCGACACGAAGCAAGTGTAGCCCCTTGCTAGACACCTCAGTTGAGGCGACACGGTAACGAAAGTTGGAATCTGTCTCATTACAGCGAATAAACATTTGTTTATTTAAGATTTTAGGGATTCTCCCCAGGTGACACAATTTCATCCTACGGCGATTATGGCCCTTTGTTCGGGGAATCTCGTTTGTTCTCGCCTTTGACAAAAGCTACCCTCTCGACCCCCGTGTGCAATATGTCTGCGGTTTTAGCAATCCGATTCCCGAGTAACGACAGTATTGAAATACCTCAAGGTAGTGGATGTTCGTAAAAAGCCCCACGTCTGCCTTCCAGTGTCTGTCCTTTTATATCGTAATTTATTACATCTTCCAGGGTTAAACTTCAGTACCAGTAGATAACCACAATCCAGTCTTTAATTTGAGTTTATAATTGGATTCGCACATTTTGGCACCGTTTGTGAAATCCGATATATATTATTTGAGTTTGATATATGTCTGTGTCTAGCCAAGGGTTAATATTTTGTGGAGACACTTAATTGAGGTTTCTTTTTCAAAGGATTGTAGACAATTATTCTTAAACTGGTCTTTCGAATCTTAAAGTAAAGAAAAAGAAAGGTGAATAAGCGTTATTGCAATTGAAATAGAATGCTTGTAGTTTCGGAGACTGCTTGTTGTAATATTAGTACTTCATCTGTCGTGTTTTAGGCTCAGGTTACCCCAAGGAGAGTAATATATGTGTATGTGTTCTTCATTTGTTGTAGTAAAACTTAGAGGTTTTTGGTTTTTTTAATGTGAAATATGTTTTATAAGTCTATACAGACCAGTAGGAACGACATACACACTAGAGTAAATTAAATGTTTTGCTAATTAAGGTTTGTACATATTATCACTGTATCTAATCGTTTGTAACTTATTTTAAGCAGGTTTGTTTTTACTAAAACTTAGATTTTAATTTTTATATATTTTTAATATAAATTTATTAAAATATATTTGTCTTTCCACAACGTTACCAGCAATGTCTGTTTTATGTAAGCGTTTCCATAGACAGGGTGACGTTTTCCATTACATTAACTTTGAACGTATACCAGTCGTGGAGCACAGATCATGTCCACTGTGCTCTTACTCGTTGATCTTTAAAAATACTAGACGAGCAAGACTTTTCTTAAATATGCGGTCTTGAGTCAATTTTTAATATTTAAGCATTTAACATAGATCAACCACTGCCGCTTTTACCATGTTCAGGAATCACAGAGCGGGTCGCCTTACCAAATAGAGCCCAACAGTCGACAATGTTGACGTATGTGGTTAAAAATACTTCATTTAATATATCAACCAAACTATAACCGAAAATATGAATACTTCAACACCTTTCCTGGTTCATTTTGTTTTTACAACACCCCATACATGTTTCAAGCACAAAAATACTTGACACAGTAGTACTGGATAACGTAAAAGTGCATACATATATTACCCAGATAACAAACACTGTCACCAATGACATGACTGGTAGTATTAACTGCGTTATCAAACGTTATGTGTTTTTAACTTTGACCCAGCTGCATGTTATTTAGTATTGTGCTACCTTATTGTACGTGACATTGTATGTTGTAATAAGATGAAACCTGTTAAAATACTCTAGTATATGTTTACAGTTACTGAAACTAGTTCATTTGTGCCTGTCCTTTACATTAATTAATTTGAGTAAACTATGGGGAGGCGACACTGATTTTTAACTTTGTAGTTACATATACATGTGTGTCTGTGCGTGCGTGCGTGTGTGTGTGTGTGTGTGTATATATATATATAGATAGATAGATAGATAGATAGATAGATAGATAGATAGATAGATAGATAGATAGATAGAGATAGATAGATAGATATGTATGTATGTATGTATCATAGTAGTAGCAATTGAAAATGTTAATCCTTGGCCTAGTTTTCTCACGTATAATTAATTTGTGTAAATTATGGAGAGGCGACATTGTATCTTCAACTTTGGGATCAAGGAGACGTCGTATTAAAATGTTTAACATGTATTTATCTACAGTAGTAGATGTTGTAAATTGTATTGCTATTTTTCTCACGTGTTGGGAAGGCTTCTGTGAGAAAGAGCTACGGACCCAGTGTCATTGGTGGAAATTCTTGTACTTGCCAGGTGGGTGTTGTAGGTCTTGACATGCGGTCTGTAGCCAGATGGATTGCTGCCTTCAGAACAAGTGCATTTCGTGTTCACTTTAAACAACAAAAACAGAACCGGTTCTAAGGAAAGTAGTTTTTATGTGTCAGATAGTATTGGCTTTACGAAGAAACCATTTGTAAGGACTACTTGTTATGCATAGTTTTTTCAAAATTAAGTAAACTATAAAACTAATTTATTTAAATAGTTGAAGCGATATTAAAAATTATTTAGACAATAAAAGCTGTCAAGACAAAAATGGATCTTG